>NC_083773.1:36215527-36241527 GCF_963514075.1 Conger conger
CCACAGTGTCGAAGGCAGCAGAGAGATCTAGAAGAATGAGGACAGAGGAGAGGGAGGCTGCTCGTGCGGCATGGAGTGACTCACCGACGGAGAGGAGCGCAGTCTCTGTCGAGTGGCCCGATCTGAAGCCAGACTGATGGGGGTCTAGCAGTTAGAAAAGAAAGAAGAAAGTTGAGTAGAAGCGGCTCGTTCAATAGTTTTAGAAAGGAAAGGAAGAAGAGAGAACTACCGGGCGGTAGTTCTGGATGATGGAGGGATCCAGAGTAGGCTTTTTTAGCAGCAGAGTGATGTGGGCCCTCTTGGAGGATGCCGGAAAACAGCCAGAAGACAGGGAGGAGTTGACAAGGGAGGTGACAAATGGGAGAACGTCAGGTGTGATAGTTTGGAGAAGAGAAGAGAGGATAGGGTCAAGGGCACAGGTTGTACGGCGGTGGCAGAGCAGGAGTTGAGAAACATCAGAGTCTGTAAGGGGGGAGAAAGTGGAAAAGGAAGGGATGGGCCTAGAGGGGGGGAAGGGCACAGTGAGGGGGGCGGTGGTTGTAAAGGATCTGCGGATGACTGTGACCTTCTCATCGAAGAAATCAGCAAAGTCATCAGCAGCGAAGGAGGACTGAAGAGGAGGAGGAGGCGGTGCATTGAGGAGAAAATAGAGAAAAGTTTCCGGGGGTTAGAACCAGAGTTCTGAATTTGTGTTTGATGACCCCATCCCAGAAATTAAGCACTTTAATTTATTCTTCTTCAGTCGAGACTTTTCCTGGTTTATCTTCATTAAACAGGACTTTTCCTGGTTTATCTTCATCAGACAGGACTTTTCCTGGTTTATCTTCATTAGACAGGACTTTTCCTGGTTTATCTTCATTAGACAGGACTTTTCCTGGTTCATCTTCATTCTGGTATGAGGGGTGACTTCCATCCCGATGCCACAAAGCAGCACCCCAGATAATTATTTCTTGTCCCTGTGCATTTTTCATAGCCCTTGTCCATTACCTGTTTCCCTGCACTTGCACCTGTTCTTCATTTCAGTTAATTGGTCAGTGTATTTATACCCACCTGTTTTTTCTGTTCTTTGCCAGATTGTTATGTGTCTCAACCTAACTCTCCACCTAACTTTTTTCAGCCTGCCTTTTTCGTGTACCGACCCGGTTTGTGTACCCCGACTTCTTTTGGATCTGCCTTTTGTTTAGTTTCTGAACTTCCTGTTATCGGACTTTGCTTGGCCGTTTGGTTTAAAATTTTGTAAACTGTGGACTGTGTTTTGTACTGTTGTCTGTTTGGACTGTTTTCACGTGTTTGGACATTTGCCTGTATCAACGAATACAAACTTTGTTATCTGAATTGTTCCTGATTGCCGGTATCCGGCCTTTGCCTGTTTGTACCACAAACGGTTCAATAAAAACACCTGCTTTGCCAAGTTCTGGGTTGCGATTCATTCTACAGTCATCGTAGAAACAGCCCAAAACTTGCTATCCTTCTGGGTTTCAGAGTTCTCATGGGGACTAACAAATCTCCCTGTAGTACCGCTAGAACCCCCAAACATAGACTTGGATTCAATCAACATTTTGCCATTAATTTTGGCTTACAATTAAATTCAAACCAGCATGTCCATCCATCCATCCATTATCTGAACCCGCTTATCCTGATCAGGGTCGCAGGGGGGCTGGAGCCTATCCCAGCATACATTGGGCGAAAGGCAGGAATACACCCTGGACAGGTCGCCAGTCTATCACAGGGCACACACACCATTCACTCACACACTCATACCTACGGGCAATTTAGACTCTCCAATCAGCCTAACGTGCATGTCTTTGGACTGTGGGAGGAAACCGGAGTACCCGGAGGAAACCCACGCAGACACGGGGAGAACATGCAAACTCCGCACAGAGAGGCCCTGGCCGACGGGGATTCGAACCCAGGACCTCCTTGCTGTGAGGCGGCAGTGCTACCCACTGCACCATCCGTGCCGCCTCAAACCAGCATGTGCATCACATAATTTGGCCAATTCAGAACTAAGACCAGAATTTGTTGAGAAGATTCTAAACTTTTTGCTAAACCACCAAGTTTTGCATCATTTAACCAATTGGCTTCTCATATCTCTGTCAATGTTGCCAGTAACGTACCTGTCTCTGTTTAAAGTGAGATCGCATTTTTGCTTATTGTAGGACTCAGTGTTCCAATCAGCCTGACTACCAGCACAACAACAGTGTGTCATGTGACTCCCGCATGCTTATTACGGGATGCTATTCCTCAGTAGAATGTTAATCACAGGATGAGAGGCATGCCAGTGGATTCAATAAAATACAAAAATAATATATAACTTTGTTGTTTTCAGGATTGAGAAACAAAACTCAAAGTCAGAATCTCTGCTGAATAACATACAGTAGCCTTCACTTTCCTTGGTTCTTTATATGTGATATTATTCAAAGATGATGAAGGCATGATAAAGAATTAATGTAAGCAATTTTCTTGTTTTCCCCATCAACCCACAATGTGCAAAAATAACTTCAAATACACTACACTAAAAGATATTATGTAATTAAAACCAAACCGTCAGCATTCCTTTAATTAAGAATTAATGTATAAGAATAAAATAAAATGCCCTCCGCTTTAAACTTTTGATGAATATATTTATTGCAGCTTATTTGTTTGCTGTTCCATGTATGCACTGGGTTGTAGGGTTTGTGTTTTTGTACTACACAGATCATTTCCCAATGGATGTAATAAAGCATTCAATTATTCCAGAAGTTCTTTAGGGTTGCCGCCAGGGCTGTGTCAAAGTGTCCCTGAGCAAGACACCTAACCCCTGGTCCTGACGAGCTGGTTGGTGCCTTGCATGGCAGCCAAACGCCGTTGGTGTGTGAGTGTGTGTATGAATGAGTGAACAAGAAGCATCAATTGTACAGCGCTTTGGATAAAGGCGCTATATAAATGGCAACTATTTACCATAAATCTGTAGTTGGTTTGGATTCCTAGGAGTGGTTCGCTATAGTTCCCTTGAGCAAGGTACTTCCGGCTATATAAAATAATGTAAGATGTGTAAATTAGTCTGGATTAGTGTGCTGGGAAAATGCCTAAAATATACTGTAAAAATAGGGAAAGGGATTCATTATCTTGTTTTTTTCCCCACCTGTTTTCCTAGACTGCACATGTCATGTACAAGTGGAGTCGGAGGAAGACATAAAGGTTGCAGGTTTCATTCACTGCTGTCGTACCCTTAAGCAACTTACTTTACCAAAATTGCTTTAGTATGAAGAGTATCCAACTTTATGTACCACAGTCTTGGGTAATTAAAATACTTCTCTAAGCTTGTCTGGTGCATTTGAAGCTATACTCCACACCTTGTGCAAACCTTCTGGTCCTCTTGATTGCCTTAATTGCACCAGGCAAGATCAGTCGAGCACAGAAATATATTTTAATCCAAAACAACAATGTATTTGACCCAGGTCTAAATTGCACTCTACCATACCCAGAAGAACATGAACACTTCATCTATTTCAATAGCCATTCCCCGTCTCATGAAAAATACTTTTGGGGAGGCTGCATATTATGACTATATCCCTAAACTCTGGAACAGCCTACCGATAGATTTGAGAGAATCTGAAACAGTACAGTAATTTAACAAGACCTATTTCTGTGGTTTTGCCTGTTAGTAGTAGTTTTTGTTGTTGTTTGTTGTTTTTCCCGTTTATTTTATTCTCCTTCATCATTATTTTTGCTGTGCTTATCTTTTATAAACCACATTGTATTGCACATGCTTGTGAGGATTGTTTGGAAGATGTGGTACAGATACTACCCATTATTCTTTTAAACAGTCATAGCAACAGTGTGCATGTGATTTCATGCAGGCAAAGAAGCTTGAGTGACATAGATAATTCTGGATATGAACTTGACCCCTGGCAGACTGAAAGTGACGATTATGCAATGGAAGAATAATAGCTTAATAGTTTAAAGGAAGGATAACCGGCCATGCTGTTAATGGCAGATTTGAGGTGGAGGCCCAAGGAATATTAGATAGAACCCATTTCACATCACATGGTCCCCTCCCTTTACTAATGATACTGTAAATGTTTTGGATACCCAACATGTCTTTTCAGAGTACACTGTATGTTGTACATATGCAGTACTACCTCTGAGATGCTACACTTAGTGAGCACTTTATTAGCTAGGCCTGTACACCAGCTTGTACACCAATGCACATATTTAATTGGCCAATCATCTGGCAGCAACTAAATAAATAAAAGCATGGCCAATGGTTCAGCTGTTTTTCAGAGCAAATGTCAGAATGGGGAAGAAATATAATCTAAGTGACTTGAATGATTATTGGTGCCAGACAGGGTGGTTTGAGTGTCTCAGAAACTGCTGATTTCCTGGGATTTTTAAGCACATCAGTCTCAAGAGTTTGCAATGGTGTGAAAACAAAAAAAAAAACATCCATTGAGCAGTTCTGAGGGCAAAAATGCATTTTTAATGAGAAAGGTCAGAGGAGAAGGGCCAGACTGGTCAAAGCAGACAGAAAGGTGACAGTAATGCAAATAACAACACATTGCAACATTCAGAACAGTATCTCTGAACACACAATGCATCAAACCTCTAAGTCGATAGGCTACAGCAGCAGAAGACCAATAAGTCAAAAAAATAAGTTGAATAAATACATAATGAAGTGCTGAGTGAGTGTATATCATGAAGGGTTGCCAACATTCTCTTGCTTGATCACAGGACACAACAGACTGATGCCGATTTAATATTGCTTATTCCTTTTTTATAACATTGCCATTATTGCTCTATCGATTTTGCAGCATAATAGATAGAAATGGCAAAGTTATTCACCAAACTGCAATTTACAGGACAAAGGGCATCCCGGTTGAAACAAACAATTCATTTTGATAATATTGAATTTGTTGACAACACTAATATTGTCACCTCCAAGCCAGCAACCGCGCAGTTTAAATGCATCAGTAGTTTTGCCAGCGTTTGGATCATAAGAGCACAGAAAAAAGTAAGTCACAAAAAAGAAAAGAAAGTCAGCAATGGCTCCCTTAGCAGTGCTTCCTGTTTGGTAACAGCACCATAAATATTCCATATCACTCTATTTGGCAACAGTTCCATAGACATTCAATATCACTCTATTTGGTAACAGCACCATAGACATTCCATATCACTCTATTTGGTAACAGCACCATAGATATTCCATATCACTCGATTTGGCAATGCCACCATAAATATTTGTATCACTCTGTCAGCAACTTCATAGCCATTTACTGCCATATTATGCTGGTGATCTAGGCATTGTCTGCCTTTGTAACATTACCTGCTGCAATTGTAACGAGCCCCATTCCCAGTAATAAACCAAACACAAAATGTACCCTGTGTGGTGCAGTTAAGCTATCTGTTTTGTCTAATCCCATTACTTTATTGTACACTGCCTCTAAGGCACAGAATCGAAGGTTGATTTTAGTTGAATAAACTCTCTACCAGGTGCACTGATGGAGATACAGAAAACAGCAATATATCAAGCGGATTGAAATCACACTTCACGTATCTTCCACAAAAAGGTAAATAGCGGCTTTGTTTAGTGCAATGTGAATGTGTGAGGGCCTTTGTGAGTGCCACATGTCTCTGACAGTGCTTAGCAAAGTTTATCTGTTAGCATGGAGCAAGGATCAGCAACGTGTGGTCAAGGGCCGAGAACTGCTGGTTTTCCACCCTTCCTTTACCTCGGAGTCAGGTGTGAAGACGGTCTGGCCAGTCAGTAGCACAAATTACCTGGGATAAAAGAAAACCAGGGCTGGATTTGGATTTGAGGGCCAGTTCTGAAAAGTGTACCTGGTTGCGGGTATACCCAGTGGAGGGCTCTATTACCCCGCAGAAGGGTGACAGGTCCCCCTGAAGTTACTCCTGATTGGCAATCTACCCTGAAGGACAACAAGATCTTCTCAGGTCGTACAAGTACAATGGCCCCAATGAGGGATGAGGCTTCTAAGCTATATGACACAAGACACAGGAGTACAGGGATGTCTGTTACTAGGGTGGTAATCCACTGGTTAATTAAATTAGCCATGTTGGTTATGCTCACACAACTTATTTGCATTAATGCATACACAGACACGTAGGCCACTGGCAAGTATCGTATATAAATATTCATTCAGCTATAATGAGTACACTACACTTCATTAGGTGTCATAGATTTTGGGGTCATTTTCAGTTTGTATTCTGGTTCAACTGCATCCTGCTGTGTCCTCCTTTTTGGCAGTTACGGAAGTGGCCATCCTATCTTTTACTGTCACCACTGGAGAAGAAAAAAGACTGATAAGTTCACTTGACCTTGGTCTTTAGCTCAACAGCCTACTCTGGCCATGGCTTGACATCTGGAAGCAGATCAGCCCTGGTCACCGCAGTGGCCTACTGTTAAACAGAGAGGCTTGCACTGCTTGCGGCCATATGTGGCAACTACGTGTTTATTTAAAGTACAGTAATACAACATGGAGTCCATTGCACATACATCTGTTTAATGTGTGTAGGAAAAACAGATGGCCAGTTAAACATATGCACCATACCAGGACGAGTACACACCCTTCAGTTCTCTCTGTATGCTTAGTTACCACTCATCTCCAAAACAGTCATTAAGCTTTCTTAAACCAAACGTTCCATAGCCAGCTCAATTCAGATCATTCATAAATGGGAGAATAAGACATATGAAGAGAAAGAAAGAATTTAAGTTAAAAGGGTAACAATATGAAATTAAAGATCTTGTTGAATGTTATGTTATTTCTTTGGCCAGTTGGTCGCGTTCAGAACTGGAAAGCTAACCTGTGAAGGCAGACTGTCATTTCACATTAGCGTTTATATGGAAAGCCAGTTGCTCGTGCTTTATAAAACCATACAACGGGGGAAACCGTCCTAACAGGTCACTGAATGCAAGGCAACTTCACGCGCGTCTACTGCCTCGTCGCAGAGAAGGTAGATCTCGCCAGCGAGTTTTCCCCGCACTTTGTTTAATGCAGGATATTTAACATCCGGGAAACGAAACATGAGCAAAGACGTGGAATGTTGGCCTTTTTTTCTTAAACGTTGTAATGATGGAGTAAAAAGCACCATGATTGGTGGATGCATGGAACATGAAATATAAAACCACTGGAGACCTAGCGCTGGGTCCAGTAATACGGTGAATACGGCTTAATAAATGCACCCTTTGGCGAAAAAATACGCATTTTAAACACGGAAAGTCGGTTATTTAATATAGTTTAATAATCTGCATGTTACTAAAGACGACCAATCATAAAATCGCTCACATCAATGCAAATAACTAAAAGTGCACAATGGTGCTTGCAATAAGTCGCTCTCAGACAAACGTAGAACGGCACTCCTTGTTTGACAGCTGGTCGACCAATGGCGGTATTCATCGACCCAGATGCGCTACGTTTCAGCCAATGGAAAATAGAATAATGCGGGTCCAATTAAGGTTAGGCTGTTGTTGCAGGCTTCCAGTGCTAAACTTCACCAAATAATAGCTGTTTGTATTTTGGCTGCTGCAGTAGCCATTTTAGGTAAGTAGATCTTTTAACTTTTATTTATTATTGTGTGTTGTACCGATGCCCCCTGCATGGTAAAGCTGCGGTTCCCTAGCATTGAACTCCGTGCATCCCCCATGAATGAACTCCACGGCTCTTGTGCTTTACAAGGATTAAGAAATTGCACGGAGTTTTTTTTATTCCGTCTCCCACCCCCTCTAATTTTTTATGCATTTTTCTTAACTGTCATGGCGTTTTTTGTGTCCTTGGGAATAAATGCGGTGTAGCGATGGGTTAGCTAACTGATGCCCGATCCGGTGAGTGTGGCTCCGGTAGGTGAGGTCGTATTGTGGGGTAGCGGCGATGTCCCTGTGAGGAGTTTTAAGGGGGTGTTAACACGTGTAAGGACTCGAATATGTAACATCATTGCAGTGACATTATAGTTAGCAAGCTGGCTAGCTAGCCAGCTAGCTAGTATAAATAGGGCACATTGCTGTCGATGTGGTTAGTGGGATTTTGTGGAGGTAGCCAGTTAGCTGCCTTGTGAGCTGTGTAGATAATCCGAAAATAGAGCATCATTGATATCCCAACTCCAATTAAGTACGTTTAGAAGGTAGCTGGTTAGCGGGAATCAAGACGAATCCCCACCTTTCTTTTCCATAGCCTGTTACTATAAAAGGAAATGATGCCTGCAGGTATAGCATTTTCAGTGTTTTGTAGCTAACGTAAGCCATGCACAACCTCGTAGTAGCAACAACATGCGCCTCTCTAACAAAGGCTACGGCTAAGCAGGTAACCCTCTACCTTACCTAGCTACGTGGTTACCTGGACAGTAGCTGTTGCTTGTATAAATGGATCAGTAACTTGGTGTGCCCAATCTACCGTGTGAATTTATCATAGTTATGACAGCAGTAGTTATAGTAATTGTCATACTAATAGCATTTTCTGAAAATGCTAGCTATATCTTTCCGGTTAAAAATGACTTGCATTTAAATAAACTAGCTACATGGCTTAGATGACGTTGTAATAATATATTTTTAGCTTGTGTTAGTAACTCCGTCATGATCAAGCTATAGGTTATGGGATTTCTATAGCTGGATATCCAACTAACCGTAAAATATTTGTTTCGATTAGCTGGCACTACAATTCATTTAAAAAAGTTTCTGAAAAGTCATCTGGATTAAAGGAAAGTCCCATCGCTGCTGTAACGTCTAGAATTATGACTGAAGATACAAGGAAAAGTTGCACTTATCCTGACTCTTCTGATGGACATAGTTTTGTTTCACTAGTCCACCTGACGACCTTTGGAAGGCCACCTGCGCTGGCCTTGCGAACTCTACATACATTTATGGTTACCTTAACTTCGTTCAGACCTACATGACATGCCTACTGGATGTAACAATGCAGAAGTTTGGAGAAATATGCAATGAATGAATAGACTACCTTAAATTATTTATTTTTTAATTTGTACGCATTAATACTTTTATTCCTCTTTACTCATTTATATTGGTCTTCTATTATTACTTGGGTGATTGTTAAATGCCTTTAATAAGTGCACATGAATTGACAAAATATCTGATTTTACCAAATTTTTCTGTGGTGAGTCGTGTTTTAAAAGGCTATGTTGGTAGCTGGTAGATTGAAATTTCTTGTCTAAATTAAGTTTACACATGACAGAACATCTGTCACAGCAGTGAATCATCATTAAATACCATGGTACACATTTTTTTCTGTAGCTGACAGAAAAACTGACCTAGTAGGCCTGTTAGGGTAGGAAAGTGGATTGTGTTAGATTTTTGTTACAGAATAAATTATTGGGCAACTATCTCAAACTTTGATGGTGACTAGCCATCAAAACTATTTGGTAACCACTGGTTGGTTCTTTTATATAAATTTGTATGGTTATAAATTGTTAAACTGATCCCTGTATGTTGTCCCTTTTGCACTGCAGAAAGTGTGTGTGTGTGTGTGTGTGTGTGTGTGTGTGTGTGTGTGTGTGTGTGTGTTGGGGGGAGGGGGGGTTTGTGAACTGAGTACAAATGTGATTTCTTGATCACCTGAAAGCCTGATATTTCCCAGCTGATCCTTTTTGCAGTGTTGAACTTGGATCTTTGACCTCTGCATTCTCACAGTTGATCACATGACAATGAGGGATGTCGTAGGATTAGCAAAAACAAGCCTAAAAAGTGTGTTTTGACAGAGGCTGCCTTTTATCTGACCTGTTCAGGAGTTAAACCAAAAAGCCAGCAATGTGAATACACTGTAAATAAACTACCCTAAGTGCAGGGTTTAGTCTAAAATTGGCAGTTAGAGTTGCCATGGCGAACAGCGCAAATCCACAAATCTGAGTTTGCGGCCTGTATTAGTGAAGCAGGTGCTAGCCCTGTTACCTGCACTGCACTGGTGCGGTCGAGTTCTACCTGTCCTACACGGCAAAAACGTAACAACATGAAGTTTTGGGGCTGTATGAAAATGTATATTTTTATACTGAACAAACCAGTCTTATCCATTGCATGCTGGATGATAATATTATTATTATTATTATTATTATTATTATTATTTTTCACACTCTTCAATGTATTCTGTGGTTATTCTGTAGATTAGCAGGGGCTTATCATCTTGAAAGACGCCCCTCTCTGTGGGAATTAAATGCTTTAATATTGTGTGAAGATGGTAACTGTACCATTAAGCAGAAATTACCGTCAATCTTGCCTTCTGAGGGTGAGCACAACCAAACCATGCCAGGAAAATGCGCCCTGCACCATTACATAACCACCACAACACTTGTGTTGATGTTTTTTTTTTTTTTTCTTTGGGTGCATATGTTTTTTTAGAGGCAGAGGTGGTAGTGAGCAAATTTACCTCATATTTTTAATAATGTGAATTTGGCTATACGTTTGACCAGTGACCAGTAATTATCAAATGATGAGTGTACTGTTTTTACACCAGCTCCTCCTCAAAAGCTCAAAAACCAGTTTGTAGGGCCATATCTGCAACGTTGAAAACATTAAACTGATAGCATGCATTTTAGGAAGGAACTGATGCATCTGATCATGCATACAGCTGCTGAAGCTTTGCATTCTTCTTTGGTAGCGCCTTTCCTGGTGTGCTGTGTGACTACGATAGCGCTACGCAGCATCACAGTGGTGCCGCCGCATCGCTTTTGCTCATAAGGTTTGTTGTGTGGAGGCGGCCCACAATTCAATCAAGTTGGCCACCTATGAGTTCTCCATGCAGGAGAAAAGCCTGCTAAAATTAATCGTACATTATTAATCCTGTTCACGATTTTGGCTTCCACTATTAATGAAAAGTGATCGCCTGCGATATCGCCGCCCTTTTCTGCTGTAAAAAAAAAATTAATAAAATAAAATAATTAGAAATGTATTATCTATTTTTATTTTTTCATTTTTTAGCAAAAAAAAAAAAAAAAGGAAGCTAAGGTGTTTTGTAGGGGTGAACAGAATCTGTGTTGATAGCTGAAGGGGTAAACAGTGAAAGCGTTTGGGAGTCCCTGCTGCATTAAGCTGATTTTTGGCTGAACCACTGCCTGCTTTTTGGATTTCAACAGAGAAAATGAGAAAATGGAGTCTTGTGTAAAAAGGTGTAATGGAATGTCAATGGCATCATTGCGACTGAAATGGCTCCACGCATCCAGGGTGTGGGGTGTTGCTCGTCCGAAACCCTGCAGTGTGCGCCCGTTTTCATATAGGCATACTATGCAGGAGTTTTACCTTGAAAATGGTATAAACCATATTGAGGCATATCTATGATGATTGCTCTGTCAAGGTGTCATTTTAAAATACGTTTGAGACGTTGTTCCTAGGCATGGCACTTTTTTCTGCGTGGGGAGAGTTGGGTGTGGTGTGGGATCAGAATTTAGCGGAGGTGAATAAGCCCACATACAGCAAAGCGAAAAAGGCAAGCCCACAGGGCTCGTTCAAGAAGTAGAGTTAACCTTGGAATTTCTTTTCCTCGGTGGCAACAGCTAAAGTTTCACAATGGGATAAAAAGTGATGTGAGTTTAATATTTATATTCATGTGTTTTTTTTGTTGGGCCTCGAAGTAAAATTTTTTTCTAGCTATCTAGTGACCCACCGTTTTGTTTTGAGTTCTGCTTGCCCATCAAGATGTAGGGACTAACGTCACTGTTTATTGTTTATCTTGGTAATTCACCTGCATTTATCAGGGTGAACCCATCTCTATGGGTGAACTAAATTTGACACCGCACGCATCCTATCTAGCGATTAGCTCAGTATGATTGTGTTTCCGTCTCTACATTCCAGTTCTAAATTAAATGTTATGAATAGCTAAATACTAAACACAAAATAACTTTAAACTGTAAAGATCATTATTACACTGCATAGGGCTAAAAAAAATATTTTCAATCTATCTTTGTTTACCACAACTCTTCACTTGACATTTTCAGTGCTCAAGCTTGTTTCTTGTCCTCAATAGTATGGGCAGGGTTGAGGAGGAGACTTCTTTGATTGTAAACACAGGGCCACAAGGTCTAAAATCCTGTATATTATGCCGAAAAGCAGAACACCCATTCTTGTAAACTATTGTAATGATTACTTGCTCATCAAAAACTAGTAATCATTGGAATTTCTTTCCATGTTAATGTTAATGCCATTTCTCAGGGAATGTTTTCAGGGATTTGCCCTCTTCAGTCGCATTGTCACAGATAGCTATGCATGCCATGAAGAATAAAAGTAGCATAAACAGCGGTATAAAATAAACTAAAAATGGCTGATCATAGAGTTGCATCAATAGGCTTCTAATTGGCAAAATGTAGACACATGCCCACTGAAACTAACCATTTGGTAGATAAGGTAGAATTCAGACCACGCAAATAGTAATGTGCCAAACTGGCATTGTGTTAGCAATTTTAAGGAAAAAAATATGAAAGAACTTAAACACCCGTGTTGAAGAACCTTAAATGAACACCGCACTGGGCCAAGATTGAGAACGACTGGATTATGTCTTTTTAAAAACTATAGGATGACTATGTGAACCTTAATGTTGTGTAGTAGGGCAATTCCACAGTAATGCCAACCTGAGCATGAAAAATAAACATGCCATTTACTTACTTTAAGTACTTACTAAATACTTACTTCCCAATTAAACTTATTTTGTGCCAAATGGTTGATTGTGACCATTTTGAAATCTGATGAAATGCATAAAAATGCTGAAATTTATTTGAAATCAACGCTATTTGGCAGCCATCTTGAAAACAATCTAATTTCTGATGGTTTTCTCAATGTCAAAACTGACATTCAGAAGCATTTCAGATGACGACAAGTGTGTTATGATAAAATTTGAATGGGAAGTAGATCGCCAAACAATGTGCATTTCAGACATGTCACGTCCATAACGCTGGTGTCATCCATAACGCTGGTGTCTCTTAATAAGAATCAAGATGAAGATATATTTTCCAATGTGCTGTTTTTATGTGCAGTCACACCATTATGTTGATATCACACTTTCTGCTTTAGATTTTAAAATTCAGAGTTTTTAGGAAGTGTGTAGTCTCCTCAAAATACCTGTCTTTTTGCATCACAGCCGCAATGCAAGTTATTTGTCACATTTTCTTCTGGCTTAACGATACACAAATAAGTTTGGGGATAAGTTAGGGATGTGACGACAAATCTGTTTTTGTAAATGTTTACCATCGTGTAACCGATGCTACTTGTGATAGGGGCCATAGCTTATTTATGGAAAAAAAACTGTACTGACAAAATTTAATTGCATTTTCAAACTTTATTTTGGCCATCCATTTAAATGTCAACATTGTAAGTTTGATAATAGCCTAATTGGCAAATTAAATATTAATATTTACATTGACATCTTGTTCACAGATGTCTGGAAATCTGTAGTTAATTCTGTGTAGGCTATGTCCAGGCATGCTGGTCGATTGCATCATTTTTCATAATGCATCAGTTAAAATGATAAAATTAATTCATGTTTTCATCCCACTTCCTATGGCTTCTACCAGACAGATGTGAACCTGATTGGCATTAAATGTGTCCAATCTGCTGCTGTTACAGACAGGGTTGTGCACTCAACATTCCCTGGTCACGTAAATGTGCGTACTAATATGATAACATGGCGGTGACCCGATAAATCTGGTCTATTTTAAGCAGGGAATCCGATGGAAAATGATGTAAATCTAAAAATTGGATTTTATCCCAATACCGTAGGTGACTGGTCTTATGAATGTACTTTTATGCCAGTACAGGTTTATATACAATTTGGTTTATATTTGTAACCGTACATTTTGCCAGTGCATTTCATTTGAACTTGATACTGATAGAGCTCACTCGACTGTTTCTCTAAGCGTGGTTTTTTTATTTTATTTTAACACGCTCTGATTTTGTCCTAAAAAAATAATCATGTTTTAAATTGTCATTTCCCAGTACAGAACTACATTTTGCTATGTATAATTTTATATGCCCGCTATCCATCCAGTTCTGTATTATTTTGGGGGGAAAAAAGTTTATTTTTGTAACTAACTGTTGCTGAACCTCTGGGTTTTGTTCAATCTGCAAATGTAACAATTTGCTAATACTTTCCCTATAAAGGTCATTTATCAATGAGAACAACCGTCCAACAATCATCCAGTCCGCTTCCCGTAACTCCTTGCTCTGGGCAGATGTACTATTTATTAAAACCCCTGTATAATATTATAAATATAAATAATTTTTATGTTTTATATACATTATTATAATAATGATTATATACATTATTAACTGTTTAGGTTTTTCAATGAATGTTCTATGCTAATTTGATCATCTTAAATGGGCAGATGGATTGCCCCTTCATCAGAGCTGTCATTCGTTGCACTTCAAGGTGTTGCTTGGTGGACTCTGAATGAATAGACCTATGCTCTGGACTCCGCTTCCCATAAGCCCCTGCACGGAGAGTTCAGTG
Organism: Conger conger; assembly: GCF_963514075.1. Classification (NCBI taxonomy): domain Eukaryota; kingdom Metazoa; phylum Chordata; class Actinopteri; order Anguilliformes; family Congridae; genus Conger; species Conger conger. The sequence goes on from NC_083773.1 coordinate 36,229,963, forward strand.
GCCTTTTTTGAACGCGCTCTGGCTTTATGTTGAACAGAGCCAGCTTCCGTATCATGAAAGTACATTTTTGTTCTTACTCCCTTAATCATGGTTTTTTTTTTTTTTTTTCTGCATTTTAAATGGACATGTGGCAGGCCCCTTGTTAGCATTTTCATTTGCATGAAACTGGTCTCTGAAATTGTACGACTTGTCTATGTGTTTCGGTAGGAAAATGCAGCTAGCTTCCCAGGAATATCCTGTAGACCCAACGTAACGTAATGCAGTGGAAAAGACCTGAAAGATGGCCTTCTCTCCATCTGTCCTCCAGAAAAGTGAAACTAAAGCAGGATTATCTCATTTTCCAGTACTCCTTTTCCAGGTTTTGCCTGAGTTTGCTTGTGAATTAATTTAAACCTGGGCCCTGGGTCTCAATTGTTTTTTGGGCCGCAGTGGCATTCAGCAGCTGTGGTAGGCCTTAGAAACAACGGATGTTTCAATCAGTGATTTAAATTAAGCGCTGAAACGCCTAAAACCAACAGACACGGTGCCCTCTGGGATTGAAGTGTGTGAAGAAAGCCAGTGATTGTCAGCAAGCAAGCATGGGTTTATGGTGTTCTCTTATTTACTGGCGACTTTTCCTTCTCTCCAGAGGAATGGCTTTAGAACCCAGCAGCCTTAGTAAGCATAGCTGGTTTGACCTGGGTCAAATACGCAATTGTTTTAGATTCAAATACTTCTCTTCGAGTTTGTCTGGTGCGCAGAAAAGTAGCCTATTTGAATCCAAATTATTTGACTCCGTTCAGATACCTGCTGAACTTGAACTTGCAACTGATTAGGACCACGTATACGTCTGCACTACAACACTCCTGAAAATGTATGTGTGCTAACTGGGGAGAAATCATTTAGGAGCATATCTAATTGGTATGCATTAATTTGCTCCCATATTTTTCAATTTTTGCTCCTTGGTGAAAAATGTTTGTGCAGAGCCCTGGCGCAAAAAAAGGAAAATGCACACCCTTGTTTAGTGAGGTGCAGACCCTGTAATCTTGAAAGCAAAACTTTTAAGAGTAAGGTCACACGCTCTTCCAATGCAGTGCAGAGCCTTGGTCCAAAGTTGAGTTTCATACTCAAAAATAAATACAATAATAATCAAATACTGTGAGAATGTCAGTGTATAATTATGTTACAATTGCATACATGGGATAACAGCTGTAGGTTGAGTGTATTTAGCTAATTGCCTAAGTAGCCTAGCCTATGATTTCAGTATTACACAGATTACTTGGCCCTCTGCCAGGTTGAGCATGCCATTCAAATCCACAGTAGGCTACAGCCCTGCAAGTCTCTGTCATGCAAAAGACAGCCTGGAACATTTATCGGAAAATCTGGTATTTAATTTGTTTGGTGTAAGTAGCAATACCGCTTCAGGGTTTCTGGCAACCTGCAATTAAGGGGCCACAATCAGGCAAACATTAAATAAACTGAGGCTAACTGGCCTCACAAAACATAAAAAAATGTTACGGCATTGGGCCCCGTATTCACAAGAATGGGCATGGCATGTATTTACAGTGTCACGTTTTTAATGTGGCAGCTGTCCGTTGTGGTTATGTTCTGCTCTATGGCGTTGTAACGGTGCGTTCTTACCGATTCTGGCGCATTCTGTTAATTTTTTATGACGGATGCAGTCTGCCGAGTGTGGTGGTACATTCTTCAGTTCTGTATTTGCATAGGATATACGCAAATTTATCCATCCCGCATAGCTCGCCTGCCTCATGAAACTTGGATCAAACTGACAAACTAGGCGTGGTAGAGGGTATAGGACTCATGATTCAGCAACTGTATTGCCTATTGCCCGCCTCAAGTGTTTTCAGAAACATATTTTAGTGGACTGTTTATGTGAAATAAGAGAAAGTTTTATGAACTGGCTGCCATGTTCCAGTTTTAAAAGCAAGCCTAACCAAGGACCGCAGTGCGTCTTATCTAGTCAGGTGCCAGCGGTTTTCCATGGTAGGCTGCTTCCGTTGTTTGTATTGATCCCATAGAGCAGGGGTCATCAAATAATGCTCCTTGCCTCGAAGGCTGAGGAGTGCTGGTTTTCCATCCTCCCTTTACCTGGGAGTCAGGTGGGAAGACAGTCTGGCCAATTAGTAGCACTAATTATTCAGTTAATTTCCCGGGAGAAAAGAAAACCAGGGCTGGATTTGGATTCATAGGCCAGATTTGATGACTTCCGTGCTATATGATCTCTTGCACAAAACAAAAAGTTGAATGAATACAAATCAAACAAAAAAAAGCGAAGCAAGTCATGTGTGCACCTGTATACCTTCTTGTTAACCTGAGCTAATTTGGTGAGGTGAGAGGTTTAAAAACAGTTTGCACGTTTGTTGTCCGAGCCTATGTGAAAAAAAAAAAAAAAAAAAAAAAAACCTCATTCAGGGCAATTGTCAGCCTCCATGAAGGCTTATAGGCGTGTTGAGGCTTCAGAAGTTTGCCACGTCCACTGCTTCCTTGTCTTCTGACCCCAGGGCTTTGGGTTGGAGGAGGGTGTCTTTGAGCGTGGCAGTCTCTTCTCCAGGTAAGCGGGGGCTTCCCGTGAGGTAGCGATCAGCTTCCTCCACACCCAGTCTGCCAGGTTTCCACGGTTCACGGGAATCCCCCTGATGTCTCAGCTCCTCCTTTCCTGGTGACAGACAGCCGGCAACTTCGCTGTCGTTCGCTTTCCAGGCTCTTTTCTGCAAGCGTGAGGAATCCACGTTTGCTCGCCTTCTTTTTAAAAAAATTTTATATAGTCGTGGTTCCCGTAACACCTGCGGCGGTTATGTTGATTTATTAATTTTTTTTCTTTTCACGAGCTGGCGAAGAATATCTCACCAGTGGGGCCTCTTCAAGTTGGCTAAGATTCCTTAATCCATATGGAGGGATGAGGCGAAGAAGAACAACCTCCAAGGATCTGTTATTCCTTGTTGCACACCATCTTTTCCTGTTTTTTTTTTTTTGGTCCCTTTACTGATGGTGTACCCTGTTTGTTCTGCGTTAAAATGGTTCCAGTGCCCTGTCGTTCGGTCCTGAGGCCTCTCACCGATAAGGCTTTCGACACCGAAGTTGTCACACCTCACCACACGGTGTTTCTTCATTTGGATGGAAATTTAGGAATTGCACCTTTTGAGTTACCCAGTGGAAGCAGTGTCCATTAGGGATGTGACAAATAAAAAATAAAAATTTATCCCAATTTGTAATTTGTTATCCTTCTAACCGATACTGCGTATGGCTGCTTATGACCGTATCTTATTCACGAGAAGAAAAAGAAGAAAAATGGAGTACTGACGATTGTCATTGCATTTCCAAACTATTTTGGGCCATCTTAAATAGTTCCATTTAAATGTCAACTTTGTAAGTCAGACACTAACCTAATAAATACAGCAGTCTGTAGTTAAATCCCTGTAGTTTACATCCAAGCATGCTGGTTAATCGCATGCCATTTTTTAAAAAGCTAAATTATAATTCTGCCTGACAGACTTGATTGGCGTGAAATGTGTACATCTGCTGCTGGTGACAACTAAATTTTGTGTGCAGGATTGTTCACTAAAATGTTGTGGTCATGCAATATTTGCTTGATATAATATGGTAACACTGGGTCTATTTTACCACAGGCGACTAGTCTAATGATTTAACTTTTATGTCAATTGTCTCTAGACAATTTGATATTTTTATGTAAAAGTAAACTTTGCCAATGCATTTTGTCCAATGAGGTATTGCTTTAGATATGGCATAGTGGAAAGCTACATTCAGTTTGCCGGTAGTTTAAATTTGCAGATCCTCTGTGAACCTTAAGAAATGCTATACAATAAGCCATACGTGAACCACAGCTACATATTTTATACACAAAGAAATGTTTTGATAATGCTGTAGCATTCAATTCCCTGAGGTGTTCAAATTCATAAACCCCTGAAATGGCCAAAGATAGAACATGCTTGTGAATTGCTAGTTTACAATGTCAAGTGCCTGGCAGGAATGTTTCTTTCAATTGTCCGACCAATTTGTGCGTTTTGTTACTGGTGGTGAACGCACATTTATTTTAAGCTGAGTTTAGCGTTTCAGCTTCCGAAAAAAAGAATCAGTTAGCAATTCGGTTAACCTTTTTAAAAAAAGTTTAACCTTGAGTTTAAACTTTCACATCCCTAGTTTCCATCCAGTCCACCTGGCTCATCTTTCAGCTGCTTGTATAGTATAAACAGGATTATATGATATACAATATACAGCATACAATAGAATATAAAGCATATGTGTGTCTGGAAACATGTGGACATCTACATACAAACTGAGAACTTACTTGTACCTGCCATATTTCTGTTTTTATGTGTAGGCCTAAAAAATATTTTTTGTTTAAATCAACTAATTTACCAGTACCTCCCACATTGTTGTTTTATAGTATAAATGCAGTTTTGGAATGAACAGGTTGACCGTGATATTGCTCCTTTGTCGGACCACTTTATTGTATGAATGTATATAATAAGTTTTACAATGCGATTTTCGGCCTTGATGTCCTCATGAGTTTCATTTTGGCTGTACTTCTGGTTTCAACCAGAGGCCAAACATTAAAAGTGTAAGGCAGTTCCTTCCTCCCCAGAATTGAAGTACACAAAGTATTATGACCAATGTGCCTTTGCACAGGATGTAATGTCACAGTGTAGCTGTAATGTTACATCTTGCTCAGAATTAACCCCCCCCCCCCCCCCCCCCAAGGTTTCCAGCAGGAAATACCCAATTCCAGACATGCTGACTTGTGACGGTTGATAGCTTTCGTGAATGAATGTGCAGTGTTGTCAACTCCTGTTGATTGCACAGTAAAGACAGACATAAAGAAACTAGGCAGTTGGATAGAGTATATATGGCTAAACTCAGTTACCAGGCCAGGGGTGAGGGAAAACTCTGATTCATAGACTATACTGGGAGGTGGTTGAGTGAAGCACTGCCATTTCATCTCTGATCGAAAAGTAGTGAATTCTCATTTTCAGTTTAGTGCAGTGTCAAACGTACGAACGGCCGACTGCGGACACCCGGTCCCTATTCCTGTCCCTCTCTCCGTATTCAGATTCCATAAAGGCTGGGATAAAAACGGACTGCTGCCACCTTAAGAATATCGTCAAAGAGCGACATATAAAACCCATAGTGATCGTGTCCTTCTCCAGTTGCCATGCTGTTGCCATGGCTGGTTTTAAAAAAAAAAAAGTCTGTGAGGCCCTGTAGCAGTGCATATGCATACAGTGATTACCACTTCTTGGCATCCGCTGGGTTATAATTGCATCCTATTAGCCGCGTTGCAGCGTCCCTGGGTTGCAAATGTCAAGACGGGATTCAAGGTTTTCTCCACCTTATTTAAAGATGTTGGGATGGCTGCCATGCCATGGCAGGTGACTGGATGACTGGATGTCGCTCACCATCTGGCTGAAGGCTTTTGTTGTCCACGGTTAATGGAGCGGAGGACTTCTCTGGGTTGGACTTTTGGGGGAAGTCCAACCTGGAGAGATTCTGGGGAGTTCCTAATGAGCAGCTGTCCAAGGAGAGGACAGGCCGTCGAGGTTTAGCCTCTTCGTCGAGGTTCTCTCTGTGCCTTGAAGGTTTTTGACGCCAACGCCAACACTGTTCTTTGTGTTTGTGGCCACATTGAAACGCTGCTGAACCGTTGTGACATAAGGAGTCTTCAGTTTCGGGTGGTGCCGGTCAGGTACATTGACTACTTTCAGTCATCTCTCGACAGTTTCACGAGGTGTTCTCTGAATTTTGGCCTTGAATGTTAAGTGTTGCCTCTTGACATGGTCTGATAAGACTAGTTGACTCCTAAGTGAATTTGAACAATGGTCAGATGCTGCCTTGTGGGAATTGTGGCAAATGTAGTTGCTTTGGGGTTGTGCGTCCATTAGCCGGTTGTCTTGGACAGTGTGCTGTGAGAAGCGATATGAAGCATCTTATCAGTATTACCGTGGTCAGTGACCTTGTCCCACAAGGCATGATCACACCTGTCGGAATGGCCCAGAATAATCGACCTGTCTGTTGCCGGGTTCAGTTTTCTCAGTTTAGGTGCTGCCCGAAGAGTCATCGCCCTTCAAATGGCAGACTAGAAAGTCCCTCCTTGACCCTTGCAAAGTAACTGTCCATCTGTGAAGGGGGAGTCATCCGTGTAAGACCGAGCTGAGACTACTGGCCGAAGAGAAACGAGGCCATATATTTTGAAAAACCGCATTTATGGGAAAGAGATGTTATGTTAAGTGAAAATGCGGCTTAAAAAAATGTTTCCCTTCCCCTCTTCCATTGTTTTCATACTGCTAAAGGCCCACATGCATCAGTGTTCTCTTCCTGGTTTTAGTACCTAAAACGCCCACGCCCGAAAAGAGCAGTGATGTACGTAGGTCTTTTGAAAAGTCCCTAACCCTCCCCGCAGAGCCCAATTCCCTCCTGTAGTCAGCTCTCTGTGTTAACATTTAGCAACGTCATCGGATAATTATGCAAAAACATATGTCATGTCACGTGGGAAAAGCTCCAGGGTCAAAAGCTGTGAGCCCATGGGTGTGAGTCCATTTTTTTTTGTGTTACACATTGAAAGTGAGAGACAGTTAGCTGTCACAGGCTACTCCAGTCATACAACAGTGTGAGTTTCTCAATGACTCACCCGCTGACCCAAAACCAAGCAAAGCCGGCTTCCCTCTTCTGTCTCTACCTTCAGCTTTTGCATTTCTGCATTGCTGGGCTGTAACTGTAATCGTTTTCCTGTGGTCTAAAGAGGAGATACAGGCCGTGCAAAATGAATTTGGTCTATAGTTTGAAATGTACCAGGGTAATATGTTTATTCTGTCAACATTGTTTGTCTGCCCTTCAGCTCTTCTGCACAACACTATCTGCAGGAAGATTGTTTTTCTCTTCTTGAGATAGTTGTGTAATTGGTCCTAGTTGTGTAATTAGTTTTTCATGGTTGTGAAATGAATGCTGAACTCAGAGAGTGACTACTGGGACATCTAGAGGATAACTGCTGAATTTCAGCTTGACTGCCCAGATGTTAACATATTTCTCCTGCATTTGGCATGATGCATCTATCGATGTAAGGAGTCTTGACAAGGACCATGAAAAGTCCTGCTATGATGTCAGATATGACTCTTAAATATACATATGACATCGATAACGGCACACAAAGTTTGGACACTTATTTAGCAATCTCACAATGGTCTTATATTGTCACTGCCTCCAATGATTGAGGCCTAGCTCAATCCTAAGGCCTAACCTGATGCAAAAGGAATCATCTGACCTCCAGTATCTAATTACTGTTGCTGGTTGTGAGAAAAAGAACAACAAAAAATTACGGTTGCGTTTTGAAGTTGAAATTGCGAGTTGAAATTGCTGACATTGGCATGATGTTTTTGTTTTGGTTTTCTTCAATATTGTGATCACAAATATTTATGATGATTATGCTTTGATTTTGCAATTCAAGAAGATTTATCGAACGTTAAGATTCAAATCAATAAAAGACGCCTTCACTGAACTTTCGGATCGCTTTAAGGCAGTTGAATAAATTTGCTTTGTTGCTTTGCAGCGCTGACACTGACTCTAAAGCACTCTTAGCACAGCATTTGCTTCTGACCATCACTTCATTTGCTGTGTCAGTTGTGGATCCACCTTTGCTTCCCCAAGTGTTTTTTCCCTCCATATTGAGGATTGAGGAGTGTGAAACTGATATAATAACAATAACGACAACAATAATAAGTTATAATATTAGAATCACTTGTCAGCATGCTTTTTGCATGGTGCTCCAAGCACTTTAAACCTGTAAAAGTATCGATAAAGACATAAAACCGAATAATGACAATAAACGCTGTAAAACCCGTAAAATGGTTGCGTAAGGTTGAATGCCGTAAGACACAGAAACCCTGATAAAATCTGGCAGGTCATTCCATAGAATTGGAGCCCCTGCCGCAAATATCTTGTTCTCTCTTGTTTTAGAAATGGTGCCTGGGACAGCCAGGAGATCTTTTGCTAAGGAGCTGGGGGAGTTTGGAGAGGGGTGATTAACTTGTTCCCATGTTGTGCTTTTCTCGGTTGTTGGCAAAACAGTCAGACAGGATACTGTCCCTTTACTTAATAGAGCTTCCGCTGTACGAAACCACATCCTCGCCTTTGTAGAAAACACAGTGCCTGTTAATTATTGTCATTTAGCAAATGGTTACTGTTGAGCTTACTGCTATGTTGCGTTCGAATAAACCGCTATCTTGGTATCTCTGAAATGTCGCTTCTTTTACATAGGTTTGCCTACTTTCACTTCATGACCATTACTCGTGGGGGGTGGGAGGGGGGCTCAGGATGCCTACAAGGTCCCTGACTGACGCGGGCCCTCAGAGGATCTTTTGCTGTAATCTTGGTGCTGTAATTGTGCTGGGATGGGGTGGCCTCGCAGCCATTGATCATCAAACTCAAGATATTGTTTTGCTGATGACTGAATTATTTTTTTCCTGTTTTGTTTCTTTAGATGCAACAATTAGCAAGGACTAGAAAAACATGAAAATACAAAAGAAAGAAAAGCAGGTTGGTATCCGGTTTTTTTTAAATTCATTTTTATTTGTATTTTTTTCAAATGTACTTGTCTGTGTGATGGATGTACTGAACCCAAATTATTCACACCCTTCAGGAAGGCGAGAAAAAAAACAGCATAAAATACAACAGTACAAGTGTTGGGCAATATTTTAGCTCTGAAAGACGTAGAACATATTCTAGTTTCGTTTTGATTCAATGGGATGAACCAAAATATTATTTTTTTGCAAATGAATGTATTCAAATAATTGGAGTCACAAATAGTCACACCCCTTCTAACCATATAGGCTAACTTACCATTCCTCTATATAGGTTAACTTTACCTTTCCTCCATGTAGACTAACTTTACCATTTTTCCGTATAGGCTAACTTTTATAATTCCTCTGTATAGGCTCACTTTACCATTCCTCTATATAGGCTAACTTTACCATTCCTCCATATAGGCTTACTTTACCATTCCTCCATATAGGCTTACTTTACCATTCCTCCATATAGGCTAACTTTACCATTCCTCCATATAGGCATACTTTACCATTCCTCCATATAGGCATACTTTACCATTCCTCTATATAGGCTAACTTTACCATTCCTCCATAGAGGCTAACTTTATCTTTCCTCCATAGAGGCTAACTTTACCATTCCTCCATATAGGCATACTTTACCATTCCTCCATATAGGCTAGACTCTTTCAACATCCTTTTGATCCTGCAGTCTGTCCTTGGGGACTGCACTGTTCAATTCAAAGAAAATTTTAGATGAGCTCAAGTCTGTAGGCTGAGAGAGCTACAGTAAAATAGTAAATGGTGAATTCGGGTTCAAAAGAAATGATTGATTTTGTGATGTTTGAGCATTGGCCTATTGGAACGATCCATTTGCAGTCACGTTTGAGCTTCGTTGTGGGGGAGAGGACAGATTTTTGATGCTTGCTAGAGTTAATTCATTGTAACTAGGTTGCGAGGACCTATAGATACATAATAACCCTATGACATCAAAGAACCTCCTCCATCATATTTCACTGTAGGTATTCTTTTCAAAGTAAGCGTCCTCCTTCTGGTGCCACACCGCTGGTTTGTGTGTGCCCACAAAGCTCAGTTTTGGTCTGATTTGACCAAAACACCTGGTTCTCATCGAAGTTCCAGTGACGTTTACCAGATATATGGTAGACTTGGAGACTCGGTGGCATCCTTGGGACAGAACTGTGGCCCATTCATTTTTATCTTCATCCGGAACCACTGTATGGGGGGGGAGATGCACTTGCACCTTCTGCCAAACAGGTCTGCAACTGTTCCAGTACTTTCCATTACATTACAGTGCGGTTATTTACCTGACGCTTTTATTGAAAGGGACTTACAGTTGATTAGGCTAAGCAGGGGTCAACCCCGAGCATTGTGGGGTTAAGGGGCTTGCTGAAGGTCCTAATAGCGACTTGAACCACCAACCTTCCAGGTTCCTTTCAAGCATGTTAGCCAACTTCTCCATCTTTTTATTAAGCCATTGTATTATTATAAGACTGTAGTCTGGCCTTTATCTAACTATTGGCTGTATTATCGTGTGAGTGTGGCCTGGTCTTCGTGAGTTCATCTGTGAAAACGTGTCATTGTCCATCACCTACCCTTGCCCAAGGAAAAATGCAAACTCAAACCGTATGACGCTTAAGCAGCCAGAAAGAAACAAACCTGGCGGAAATCACGTGACTTATTTTGGTTGCCCTCAGACGACTTTGATGTTAAAAATGGTTCATAACATAAAATGTTGTTTTATTAGCTTGATATTTTTCCACTTTGTGTTTTTTATATGGTTTTTAGTAGCACCTCTTTAGATGAAGTGGTCTTTGAAGTGTTCAGAATAGCAGTATTCTGGAGGAGCGGCTGGTGAAACTCTGAGTTGTGTGCCCAGTTTGGCCTCTCTTTTGAATAGAGGCTGCTTTGTGCAGGAGGACATAAGCTGTACTTGAGAACCAGGCCTGTCTCTGAATGCCCTAAAGTTGCATCCTCCTTTCTTTAATCTGATACACGGAGGTAGCTCAGAAAGCTTGCGTACTCTGTGCTTCAGATGGGTGAAATATTGAGTGAAGGTCCCGTACAGGTCCCTGATCTTTTAACATTTTTACAGCTTTGTTAAGCCCGGAACTTTGCAGACTGAATCCTGTAAATAAAGCCATGAACTGATTCTTGTGACTGAATCCCAAAAATACAGCCATGAACTGATTCTGCAGACTGAATCCTGTAAATATAGCCACGGACCAATTCTGCAGACTGAATCCTGTAAATTAAGCCATGAGCTGATTCTGCAGACTGAATCGCATAAATAAAGCCATAAACCAAATCTGCAGACTGAATCCTATTAATAAAGCCTCCAACCAAATCTGCAGACTGAATCCCGTGAATAAAGCCACGAACCGATTCTGCAGACTGAATCCCGTGAATAAAGCCACAAACTGATTCTGCAGACTGAATCCCATAATTAAAGCCTCTGACCAAATCTGCAGCCTGAATCCTGTAAATAAGGCCATGAGTTGAGTCTGCAGATTCACTGATTCCTGTATGATGAAGTAGGAAGAGTGGTAGTGCATTTTTGCCAGTGACAGCAGGCCGTGGCTTTGTGAGCATGTATGTGTGTGTGTTTCTGTGTTTCTGTCCGTGTGTTTCTGTGTGTGCGTAGTGGTCTGCCAGTGTCCTCCCCATTATCACACAGCAGGCTAAACCCACGGGGTGTCTCCACAGCTGCCATTTTGGCTCTTCCCGGTCCCTCCCGGCAGCGGTGTGCTTTTCCAGGGGAGAAGTGTGTGGTCGAGCGTGCAGTCTGATGAGCCCTGGGCTGGGAGCTCTGGGCTGGGGGCTCTGCTCTGGGCTGGGGGCTCTGCTCTGGGCTGGGCCGGGGGCTCTGCTCTGGCCTGGGGGCTCTGCTCTGGGCTGGGGGCTCTGCTCTGGGCTGGGGGCTCTGCTCTGGGCTGGGGGCTCTGCTCTGGGCTGGGGGCTCTGCTCTGCTCTGGGCTGGGCTGGGGGCTCTGCTCTG
>NC_083773.1:36241727-36251727 GCF_963514075.1 Conger conger
GTGCCAGATGCCCCCCAGACACAATCCCCAACCCCCCCCCCACCCCCGTATAAAATACAGACGGGCAGTTTGAATTCAAACCAGGCAGCCTGACTCCGCCAGCGCGACATCGACCGCTCACAGACGTGGGCCTTTCATTTACCCCCCCAACTTCTGAGAATTTCAGACAAAGGGAGTAGCGTTATCCTAATACCTCAAGGCCAGTCTTGCCCTACGTGCGTACCGGTATCTCTCAGCACTGGTGTAAACGGTGCTTCGAAAGCGAGCATGACGACATCGTGAAAGTCCTACCCCGAAAAGACCCTCTCCCTCCCTCCCCTCCCACTAGTGTTTTGTATCTGAATTTGCGGGGGGGGGGGGGGGAAATTGTGGTGACCATGACTCGTTAGCGGCAGCCATTTTGAATTTCTCCCTCGTTCGGAGAGAGAGACCAGGATTTCCCCCGCGTGTTGCTCGCGCTTCTGCGGCACCACTGCATTTTTAATGCGTGCGTTTCTGCGTAGCTGTCTGAAGCAGGGCTGTCTGAAGCAGGGCTGCCTGCGTCCGTTTCGTCATGAGATCCAGATGTTCCTCCATTCGGGCCCCGTCTCTGCTGCCGTACGCAGCCGGGACGAGTGACTAACGCAGAACTGGGTCACGGTCACAGACTGTAGGAAACATCTGGACGCCGTGACACATGTGATGTCACCCATTGACTTTCCACAGGCTTGTGAAAAGCGTGGTTCCTCCCGCCATTTTGTACAAATTGGTGCCTGAATTTGTGCAGTCGGGAAGGGGGGGGGGGGGAATTTTTTATTAGGGCACCGTATATGGTCATAAAGTACTGAACTTTACAACCTGGTTGTCCAATAAACAGCGCTCGGCAGCTGTCCCTGATTGGTCCACGGAATATTGAAATATTGTTTGAGTGACCCAACGAAACGGCGTACGTGGAGACGTCGCATGGCGGAAAAACACACAAACACATTTTCCTGTGGGAAAACATTGTTAATATTGTGTTTTAACCGTATTGTTACCATCGACTTGCATTAAAATGGGTGGTTGGAACGCCTATACTGGAGTCAACCACAGTGGTGCTAGTGAGCACCGTCTCTCAACAAGACCAGGAAGTGAGCGTGAGGAACGAAGCCTGGTCATGGTTGCCTGGTTATGTAGTCCCAGGTCCCCGGGCCCTTTGAGGTCCAGCACACGGCTGTCACCTGACGTAACTTTACTCGTCCGTTATTCAGGCCCCCCCCCATTACGCCATTCACTAGTGCACTTCCTGTGTTCTTGTGTCATATGAGGACGTTCATCTAATGGAAGCAAATTCCGTTCCCTGGATTGCTACCTTGTTTATTCTGCTGCTAAAGATACCAGTGAAACAGCCTATATTATGTTTTTCATTAGAATTCTAGCTGTTCCAACCGGAGCATCCATGTTGAAAAGCTGTTCATTTGTTTGAGCAAATAGGAACATAGGTAATTTGAAATCCTTTCATGCTTTCGTAATCACATTTAGGTTATCTAGCGGTCGTACAAAGTGCAGAATATTAGGCTACCTGCCTCACCCCCCCACCCCCCCACCCAATTGGATTGTGGAAAACTACATTTGCAAATTGTTTAGTGTTGATTCATTATGCTCTTGATTAGAAATGCTAACTGTCTGATTGAACTTGCTTATTCGCTATCAAATGCATCAATTAATAGTTTGCAGTCATTTCAGATCTTTCACAAGTTTAGCTTTTTTCCCCACAATTTAAATAGCTTGAAGATTACTGCATACATAGTATGTTTCATAGTGCGTTAAATTTTTTTTTTTTACATAATCCTATATCATTTGGTTCTTTTTATTAATTTATATTTAATGAATTACTAATATGTATATGTATTAATAATTTAACATGAAATATTTAAACAAAATTAGACGCAGTCATTCATTTCACTGTATTGCTCTGGACTACATCTCCCATAACTCCCTACTTTTCATCCCGGGTGTATGGTGAACAGCCATTTTAATGTGCCGCTATTGATCAGTTATTGACTATACTGCAGTGGCGTTCAGTTTGTGTCGGTTGGATTTCCTCTTAATTTTAATACACCACTGTCTTTCGCATATATATTTTTATTAAGTGCGGTTTTTATTGTGTGATATTCTGGTAGAACATAATGTTATGTTAATAATTCATGATGGAATGAAACATTGTAATTTCTGAAATCGTTTTTTTTTTGGTCTGAATCCATATCGAATGCGACAGCGAGAGTCTTGACCTCTGAGTTTCTGCTGCAGCTGCACACTGAACAGCACAGCGTTTGGATATGCTGCATGTTTTCAGCACCACTTTATATTTATAATTGGAAAATATTTGGAAATGGGGTCGAGTTGATAGTAAATTACGCGGATTCACTCCGTTGGATCCTTCAGTAGGACTGTTCAGTTGACTGTTTAATAATTCAGTTCATGAATTTTCTTTTGTATTTTCATGGAACTGAAACTGATCTTAAGTAATACATGAAAATGTCTGTTATTCATAAGAAAATATAAATGGCTCTTTGTTCTACTTCTACTTCTAATTCTACTTTACAAAACAAACAAATAAATAAATAAGTACCCCAGTATCTGTATTTGACATGAAAGGGAATGAAGTGGCTTCTATATTATAGTCTCAGGTTGGGGTAGGTAGATGCATATCTCAAATGGCTCTAACCTTACTTTAGATAAGAGTGGTCATCTGGTAGTCGAAGGGTTGCCCTCCCCGTTGCCTTGCATAGCAGCCTCTCGCCGTTGGTAGTGTTTATGTGAATGGGTGAATGGGAAGCATCAATGGTAAAGCACTTTGGATAAAAACTATGTATGAATGTAGTCTGGTTACCGTTTGCCAAAAGTGTGCCGAGGAGTTGAAGGTGAGAGTGTGGTATAGGGTCCTCGCACGGGCCGCCGAATAACGTAGGGATTTTACTCTCTACGAAACCGGGGCGCCAATTAATGTTATGTAGCAGTATGACTGCAAAAAATAATCAGTCTCATAAAATTACTGTTATCAGAAATATCTAACCACAAATTTAGTATTTTACTTAATAATTAAAATAACCATTAATGATTAAACATACCAATAACCTGAAGGTTGGAAGTTCTTCGAAAGACTGCTTTACCTCGGCTGTCATGTCTATGTGACGCCAAAAGAGACCGGGTTTAATAAAATATATTTATTGAACAAACGTACAAACACAGAACAGATAAAACTAACGTGAAGTTAGTAGGGTAAGTTAGTAAGGTGTGTGTGCTTGTGTATGCGAACGGAAGCTTGAACAAAGGAAAGTAAAAGTGGGTGTGTTAGTTATTGTTAGCTGTGAGAAGACTACTTGCGTAGTTTACTCTATATATGCGCAAAAGACGGCGAATGAATTCACGTACATATATATATATATATATATATATATATATATATATATATAGCTAACAAAATACATTCCAATGATAAGACAGCAAATATGGAAACACTGATTCACAAAAAAAGTTAAGACTAAACTAAACATTGGCTATGCCTGAATGTTTGTTGTCTTACTGAGTCCATACGCATTGGATCCAGAAGACATGCTGTCCTTATAGGAGCCGCGATGGTGCTTTGAATGATACCCTGGAGAGGTGCGCAAAGCTGGGGCGTTCCCGTCTGGTCCGCTTGGTTGCTGGAAGGATGTTCGCGGGTCCTTTTTCCGGGTGGAAAAGTTTGTTGCTGTTGTTCGTTGGTGAGCTTTGCATGGGTAAACTGATGTAGCCTTCCGCGTACACCAGTTTCCACTCCCTATAGGCCACAAAGTTACCGCGAGGTAACTACGTGTGTCCGTAGGCCTGGTAGTGCGCTGTGCAGCATTCAGCCTCTGTCCGAGTCTCGGAGCAGATGAGCTGAAGAGAATGGCCAAAAAGGGTGCGTTGAAAATAAGTGGGAAGAAGAAAAGAAGAAGAGCAAGATCCCGAGAACATGTCTTGCTCTTATACGGGAAAGTTTATTGCTCCCGCCATTACGGGATTGGCTGAACCGAGCTAGACGTCATGCGGGGTGGACGTCGCGGAATTGTCCTGTGGGATTGTGGGAAATGTGGATCCTACAGTGGAGCTCGGCAGACTTCCGCTTTCAATCAAGTGAAAACAGACAGACTTTCAGTCAGGGTCATGTGACCACACAGTGAACAATTCAGTCGAGACAGATGGAATGTTGCCACGAGAGGGAAAAAAAAAAGTTCAGGCAAGAGAAACAGGACGAGGACCTTGGTCCTCGTTACCAAGACACTTGGCAGGAAAATGCCAGTATTGACAAAATATGTACCCACACGTTATTTCTTAAGCTGGATATTTACTAAGTGTAATTATGCAAATGATCCAGCCTGGATTTACACACCAGTCTGGGACTTAAATGATGAATGCTGAATGTGAATGTGGTGGTTTCAGAATGATGGCTTGGCTCGATGGGGTTGGCTCTTTTTTGGGCTGCACGATATATCGTATATTTGTCGTTGTCGTGATACAAACACGCATCGCGACAGACTGCTTAAACTGCGATGAATAGTATTTAAATTAATGTTCTGATAAATTGATTGGCTGTTCATGTGCAATTTGTTCAGAATGCTGGAAATAATGCTTTTCATTATTTTAATTTGGTGCGTATAGGCTATTAATTTTTTGGGGTCTCTGTTGGCAGTGTACCAAATGCGGAAACACATTAGAACTGTCCACACTTCAATATTTTGTTATTTATCAACATATAGTCATTGCAATATTCAACAACGGTATCACATATTTTCCTCACATGGTGCAGTCCTAGCTCTTTTGTGCACTTGAATGAGCTGAAGCATGGGTGGCAAACTCCAGTCCTGGAGGGCCACATTGTCTGCAGGTTTAACTCCAGTCCTGGAGGGCCACAGTGTCTGCAGGTTTAACTCCAGTCCTGGAGGGCCACAGTGTCTGCAGGTTTAACTCCAGTCCTGGAGGGCCTCAGTGTCTGCAGGTTTAACTCCAGTCCTGGAGGGCCGCGGTGTCTGCAGGTTTAACTCCAGTCCTGGAGGGCCACAGCGTCTGCAGGTTTAACTCCAGTCCTGGAGGGTCACAGCGTCTGCAGATTTAACTCCTGTCCTGGAGGGCCACAGCGTCTGCAGGTTTTACTCCACTTCTGGAGGGCCACAGCGTCTGCAGGTTTAACTCCAGTCCTGGAGGGCCGCAGGGTCTGCAGGTTTAACTCCAGTCCTGGAGGGCCACAGCGTCTGCAGGTTTAACTCCAGTCCTGGAGGGCTACAGCGTCTGCAGGTTTAACTCCAGTCCTGGAGGGCCACAGCGTCTGCAGGTTTAACTCCAGTCCTGGAGGGCCACAGCGTCTGCAGGTTTTACTCCACTTCTGGAGGGCCACAGTGTCTGCAGGTTTAACTCCAATCCTGGAGGGCCGCAGCGTCTGCAGGTTTAACTCCAGTCCTTGAGGGCTGCAGCATCTGCAGGTTTAACTCCAGTCCTGGAGGGCCACAGCGTCTGCAGGTTTTACTCCAGTCCTTGAGGGCCACAGCGTCTGCAGGTTTTACTCCAATCCTGGAGGGCCGCAGCGTCTGCAGGTTTAACTCCAGTCCTTGAGGGCCGCAGCGTCTGCAAGTTTAACTCCAGTCCTGGAGGGCCACAGCGTCTGCAGGTTTAACTCCAGTCCTGGAGGGCCACAGCGTCTGCAGGTTTAACTCCAGTCCTGGAGGGCCACAGCGTCTGCTGGTTTAACTCCAGTCCTGGAGGGCCACAGTGTCTGCAGGTTTAACCCCAGTCCTGGGAGGCCGCAGCGTTTGTGAGGCTCCTGGCCGTCTCTCCAGTATTTCTGGTCTTGTGAACATGCTCCGAGGGATTGTCGCACTCAGCAGTCCCTGGGGAATGGAACAAAAGCAAACCAAAAAATCTATTGAGTGACAGTTCTGTGAGCGAAAACACCTTGTTAATGTGTGAGGTCAGATGTGAATGACCAGACAGGTTCAAGCTGGCAGGAAGGTGACAATATCTCAAATAACAGTGCATTACGACTTTGGTATGGCGAAGAGCATCGCTGAACTCACAATACTTAGAACTTTGAAGTGGCTGGTTACAGCAGCAGGAAACCAATAAGTAAAAACATTTTAATACCTAACAAAGTGATCACTGACATATGGGGGATATGGGGGTTTTCAGTTTTCAGACATTTCTGGGACTAAGCTACCATTTGTTTCCATGACTGTGATGGCCTTTGATGTTCTTAAGAGGTCATTATCTGGATGCTTACCCCCTAGTTTTGTGGTCTCTCAAAAATGCATGTGCTTTAAAGGTACAATAGGTAGTATTCTTGTGTTAAAACATTAGTACAAGCTCATTGGTTGAAAATTGGTTCCTGTTGCCACAGCCAATGGTGTGGGGGGGTTTCAATGTCAGCGCGTTCACAGAGAAGGGGGAGGGGTAAACAGTGTTGTGGTTTGAAAGTGTGTGTTGCTGCAATTCCTCTCTTGACCGTTAGAAGTCTGAAATTCTCTATTGCACCTTTAATGCTATCCTACGTAACTCAGTCACCTGTGTCAGCTGTGCTGCCATAGGGATTTAAACTTCATTTCTTCAACCTCAGATTACTGATTCTACATCAAAGTGGGTTTATCAGCTCACAAATTGAGTGTTTGACATTTTGGTCAATTTAGCCCTTGCATTAGAAAGTATTTTTGAAATGGGAATTGTTTGGCAGAGCCTGCCAGATCTCGTTAAGCCTGTTCAGGACCAGGCCTGCCGTAGTTCTAGCTGTATCCCAGATCAGGAGCCCCAACCCCTGGACCATTTTGATGTTTTTTTTTTTGTTTTACCTTATGAGTGACCTTTGGCTGCAAGGCCATTCTTTGTTGTATGAAATAATTATTATGTGAATTAAATTAAATGATCTTTATTTTGGCTAATGAGAGCTTTTTTTTATTTTTTATTTTTATTTTTTTTAAACTTGGCTTGTTCTGTTATTGTTCTGTGATTCAGGTTTTAATATATTTTCTGTTAAATCACTGGTATCCTTTTGTCTCCATCGTTTTCTCTCTCGCAGATGTCCACCGCCCAGTTACTAAAGCACACTCAAGCTACAGCCGCGGCTTCTACTGCCACCGACCAAAACGCACAAACTACATTTCCCAGAGGCGCGTCCGTCTCGGAGGAGCACGGCAGGGCTCCCGGCGGGCTGGCGAACCACTGCACGGCCCACGGCAGGCCCGCGGGGTTGGGGGACGCGGGCCCCCCCGGCCGCCTGGCCCCCTCCCACCCCTCCCTGCCGCCGAGCGGCGAGGAGGAGGATGACGGCGGGGGCGGCGGCGGGGGGGCCCGCGTGAAGAAGAAACGCAAGAAAAAAGACAAGAAGGAGCCGGCCCACTGGCAGAGAGCGGAGAAGGAGAGCAAACCAAAGAAGAAGGAGCCCAGAGAGGGGAAGGAGCCCCTTCCCCGGAGGTCCAAGGAGCCCAAGAAGGCCCGGAAGACGCGGGACCCCAAGCCCAAGGCCCCGCGCGAATGCAAGGCCGCGCCTCCCCCTCCCAAACAGCGGGGGCGCAAGGCGAGGTGAGAACGCCCTCTGACCTCCCCCCCCCCCCCCCCCCCTCCGTCCGGGCTGTTATTCCTCCCAGCACTCCAGAACGGGCCGGCCGGAGAAACATAAACACCGTGAGAGCGGGGTCTCTCGGCTCATGTCTGCCGCTGACGGAGTGAGCCCGCTCTAGTCCGATACCGCCCTGGTTTCTGTGTTAGAATTCAGCAGGTGTTTTTCACTCCGCAGTCTAAAACGGGCTTGAATCAGTAACTGAATCCCATCTGAGTCTCTTCCTTTACACTGACTTCTGATGAGTAGCTGTGGATGCTAATGGGGTGTTTTTACTCCTCTTGAAGGGACATTTTTAGCTTTTTTTTTGGTTTTTACATGTTTATTTATTTATTTTTGCATGGCAGACTATTCATTTTGGTGCAAATATGTCTTTTGAGATGTAAGCTGTTCGTAATTTGAAGGGGAAATCAGTATGGCTGACTTCCATTCGTCAGTCAGTCAGTTGTGTCGTTGAAACGCTGACTGAGATTGCTATTAAAATAATCAAAAAATTATATATGTATATATATTTTTTAATTGCGCTCAAATTAAGGCTGGGAGTCCCAATATTCTGAGTTAGAAGACAAAGGCTGGATTAGCTTATGCCTGTGTTTAGAAGATATGAAACAATTTACACTGTGAGAAACAATTTACTCCCTCCATTTATCACTGTGTTTTGTAATTTATTACCTATATTGATGTTATGTTATTTATGGTGACATTTGTTGTTTTTCTGGTTCTGAAGAACAGGCTTTTCAAAGCATATTTATGGCAATGTTTGTTGTTTTTCAGCTTTGAACAAATGAGCTTTAATAAGCATATGATATACAGTAATTTGTTCTTATTTGTTACTGTTAACTAGGTGGTCTTGCAGTTACAACTTA
This sequence comes from Conger conger, assembly GCF_963514075.1. Lineage (NCBI taxonomy): Eukaryota > Metazoa > Chordata > Actinopteri > Anguilliformes > Congridae > Conger > Conger conger. The sequence goes on from NC_083773.1 coordinate 36,250,179, forward strand.
TAAATAGACCAAATACGTCAATACAGAGAGAATTAGCCCAGCGACTTTGTAAACAGCCGGATTCCCAACCAAGATTTTCTTTAGACAAAGACAGTATTTTGCAAGCTCTGCATTCTTTTTTTTTTAGCCATTCTCCTGATGAGGTGTAAAGAAACTACCTTACTAGTAACAGCTATTATTATTATTCTTTTTTATTATTATCATTTTTATTTTTTGATCAGTGATTTATATGCACAACTGGTGCGTCTGGACCATACCTTCAAGTCTTAATACAGTGATAAGTTTATGTTCTTAAGATTCTTTGATCTCTTGCTTTTTGTGTCTTTTTTTTTTTTTTGTGCCGTGACAGAAGTTTAAGTCATGTGAATACGTAAGGTTCACTTCGATCACTGTCCAGGTGGTTGTCCATACACAATGTAGGGCTACATTTCCAGGCAAGGATTTTACATTTACCAGCAAATAAAAGATACTGGCAATTTAATATTTTAATTACAGGTTTTTATTTTTGAAGTTGCAACTTTTTTTTTGTTTTGGCACAGTTAATGGTTTGTTTAAGAATCCACTCCACACATATTGTTCCATGGCCTGACATCAGGATTTAGCATCATCTGAAGATGAGATGTTGAAGTTTTTTTGGTTTAAACCTCCTTTCCCCGGCAGTCTTTTAAAATGAGTATAATAACACGCCACGTCTAAAATGTCCGTTGGGGTTATGAGAACTGGTTTGGTTTTTTTTAGTGGGTCTGATACTGTGACCCTTATTGGTGTGGTTTCTGCTTGAAATATGAGATGACAAGAGCAGACCCTCAATCTCTTTTTGCGAAAGGTAACTTGGCTGGCATCTGATTGAGGTTCTTAAATTAATTTTCAAGGCTTCAGTTTATGAACCACACAAGATTTTTTCCAGTTTTCTGTTAATTTTGTATTTTTTCAAGTTAAGGTTTTCTGGCAGAATACAGATGGAACCTGGCCAAATGTTAACTGTGCACTGATATCAGAAAGTTTCTTATCACAGAGTTGCATGGAACAGCTTGTTCGTGGAGTAGAGTTTGAAACCCTCAGGGTTTTTGAGTTCCACTATTTACCTTCAAACTGGATATTCTGTATGTGCTGAATGGCCTGTTCTCATTATGTATTTTTAGGTTCTTACAGTATGCTCTATATGGGCTGAATGACCTGTTCTCTTTATTATGTTCTCTTCTGTTCTAGATGGTCTGAATGGCCTGTTCTTCTCATTATGTTCTCTTAGGTATTAGATCAGGGGTGTCAAACTCCAGTCCTGGAGGGCCGCAGAGTCTGCTGGTTTTTGGTGTGTTTCAGCACGAGATAAATTTCAAAGTATTTCATTGGCTAAAGAGTCCACACACATTGTTCTCAAGGCCTTAAATGGCTGCTGATTGAAATGAAACCACAAATACCAGCAGACACTATGGCCCTGCTGGACTGGAGTTTGACGCCCCTGTTCTAGATGGTATGAATGGCCTGTATCTCCTTATTGTGTACTCTTAGGTTCTCGATGGGCTGAATGGCCTGTTCTCCTTATTGTGTA